>NC_081216.1:19207569-19252569 GCF_902713425.1 Acipenser ruthenus | reverse complement strand
ACACACACGCACCTTTAGCTTTTGCTGTATAGCTTTTCCACGGAACACTGAGACAGCAGATGTGTATTTCACAGCCAACAGAATGTGTAACCAATCTGTAAACAATAGCTATGGGATAGCAAAGGTCAACTTGCAATATGTCAGTTATCAGGGTATTAAAATAGAATCCGACTTATAAAAAAAAGGATGGCATTATCCAATGCACAGGTTTAGAATCTACACTGAACTCAGTGCAGTGCAGTAAAACTACAACATTACTAAAGTATACTAATGTGTAATTAAGCTTGTTAAACAAGTATAAAAGTAGTCAACATGGCCTTACCTTAACTTAACACAGTTTCAAGACAAAAGGAAAGCGGTTTACTGTATCATGGACTGTAAGAATACAATGGAATAACTTGCACTACATGTACGGCACATACTTGATAACTAGTATGCTTAATGCTTGTCTTAAAAGGTCATTAAATAAAAAGAGAAATGCTAACATTTTAACAAGAATAAAATATGATTTATTTGTCTCATCTGTTTCCATGGACTTATCGGAAGCATGTGGACCAAATTAACCCAAACGGCACTCGCTGGCAAAATTGAGCCTAAGCTCGAGTCCTAAGCGATAATCTTGTATTTTTAGTAGCAGGCCACTTATTCCCAGTTTAGGCTTTACAGACACATTTCCTTTATTCATTTACATTTTTTTCACATTTCAACAGCTGGTTGTAGAAAATAAATGGAAAAGTACTTTTTTTTTTTTTTTTTTTTTTTGGAAATGCTTTTAATTTTCTTAAACATTAAATAGTTAACTTGTCAAAGGTAACAATTTATATTTCGAGTAAGAATCTAAGAATTTCTCACAGAGTTCCACAAAAAATGTATTTGAAAGCCTTTTTTGTAGATTAGGAAACTGGATTCCTGTTGTCTCCAGGTATTTTTTAACCCACAAGCCATCTGTGGTCAACCTAGTTCAGGCCACACAAAGAAAAGTCTTTGAAATACCAGTAAACACTTCCAAATGCCTACAGTCTAGTTCATGCTATAGTGTGAAAATATTTGATGTTCTCTCAGGGAAACGTGGTCCTTTAAATGTATGAGCAGAATTCTCAAATATTAAGACAAAGTAAGGTCTCCAAAGGATTTTTCCTGTTTAATGCAAAAAACATCTGGTTCCAAAACACTGAATAGCATATATATGTATATTAAGAAAACTGTAGTCTGGTGTATTTAATCTAAATGGTGGCAGATCTCAGGAACACTGCCTTAAAATTTATAAATCTGATTTTCTGAGGACCTCATTTCACTGCTTTTATTGTATGTAGTAATGCTAATAGGTGTCCATAAATAAGCAGGGCTGATGGTATTTAGATCTACCGGTCTTTAGGTCACTAAAATACACCCAGTGGTGTATTTTGCAGGGTTTCCAAAAAGTCACAACAGCTTTCATATACTTTCTAAGAATCAAGTTTAAAAAGAAATTAAAGGTTAACATGTTTAAAGGCAGTTCCATAGGTAATATATACAATTCATAACATGGTACCCTAATATACATACAGTATATATAGTAAGCAAACATTGTATAATTGTGTCGCCAAGAAAGGGCCTATTGCACATATATAATTTGAATGCCATGCTTATTACCTTTTGCTGTGTTATCTGTATTTTTTAATACAATGTCTGGTTTGAAAAGGAAAAAACACATTTTACTAAATTATTAAACAACATGAAAGTATAATGCTTGCAGATGGCCTGCCTTTACAGAGCAATTACAACAGAAATTCCAGTTAGTTTTAGTCTAAATTTTTTATGAAACACTTTGAAAAACAAAGAGACAGAATGTTAAAACGTGACCTCTAAACAAAACATCAACATTAAAAAGAACACATTACTATCCATATTGGACTGATGGTCCACCACGCTAATGTCTATTTAGTATCAATTCAATAATTAGCTTTTCAGTATGTGGCCTATTTCTAAATCATAAGATGTGTTACTGCAGGAATCCCAAAGTCCAAGATGTCTTTTATGAAATAAACTCAGGAGTAGACAGGTCTATGCAACCATCACTGATCACACAGAAGAATCAATGAGTTGCCAGAGCAATGAACGATCCTTTTATCACAAAAGCATTTTACTGAAATGGGTTTTCTGAATTAAACATACCGTAGCAGAAACACAAACACCCTCATACAAAAAAAAGTAACCATAAATACTGCATACTAAAAGTGTATAATTGTACTCTACATTGGGAGAGCAGTTATGGCACAAAATTAGACTGTAAGCAAAGATCCAGATTCATATCTGCATTTTAACACAGCTTTAAAGCTTTGTTTCCTTTCATAAAAAGTCTCTTAAATATTGTCATTTGTTGTTTCTGACAGTATCGCAAATATAGTACCACCAAGTTATTAATACCTTATTTTAACGCATTTAGTAATATATCATTGTATTATTAATAGAATGGGTATGGTACCAGTTCAAATGTTCCCTCTAAAATTTGACTTCTTCCTGCTATTGTTTACAGACTGGTTGCACACTTGATTTTATAGAATAACAGATTGTAGATAGTCTCATATCAGAATTTTCTTCTAGGTGTAAAACATGCAAATAAGCTCAGCATTTCAGAAACATAAACCCTGAAGCAATGTGTTTCCCAACAAATCCAGATTGTGGTGGTTTGGCTAAGAATCTTATAGTGGCGTGTTTCTATCCTGTATTCAGATTAAAAGGTTGTTCTCGTAGAAAGTATTTCAACTGCAAGGGTCATTGAAAATAGATTTTTGGAAGGTATATAATATTACCAAATACATCATTGTTTTTTTTTTTGTTGTGTTTGTTTTTTGGGGGTTGATACAGCCAAGTGTTTGAATCTTGTGAATCCCACCTCTGCTTGAGGAAAATGACAAAATCTGCTCGCTGAATATACCCTCCTATGAGTAAGTTTGGTTGAGCAGTGCCACAGAACAAGGAAATAAAGCAGGTCATAACATGCCCCTGTGGTGTTTAATGTAATCCCCCTTTAGAGACTGTAATTGACTAATGATGTGCACTGGCCTTCTCATTATAACTATGTGGCTTGAAAGATACAGTTCGAGTTAATTCACTGTGAATATCATACCCAGAGTCAACTGGTCACTAGATCTCTACCAATCTGAATATTCAATAACTCTTATAATTACACATGCTGTACAATTCATCAGCTTCTATCTGATTGCCGTGCAAAATCATAGTACAGCGAGCTCTGATTCCTAGAGGGCAGAAGTCTTAATCTCAAAGCCAACATCATTGCTGGCACTAATTGAAACCTAAATAGAAAGACTCGGCTCAGATGGAGAACATAAGGCTGAATGCAAAGGGAGTGCTGTACAGGAGCTGGGGTTAAGGTAGAGTGGCAGATAGTCTGACCTTGGAAGCTCCCTGTTCTTTGCTCTCCAGTGCTAAAATACCGTACCAGGGGGTCTCACACATTACTGGTTAACAACCACACCCTGGGGTATTCCAGATCGCAGTTTACTATGACCCAGAGTACAATTATAAAATGCTTTAAAATAATGCTAGTAAAGATATTGCTATTCTGTACATTCTGCATCAGGAGTCTCATGGTGTAAGGGATGACCAGACATGCATTAAATTCATGAACAGCCAAACACTGACAGAATTTCTCTAGTTTCTCTCTTTCCATTCTACTAGCTACTGATTGCAAATGTCCTTACACTTCAAGGCTAACCTCAAGTACTTACAAAAAAAAAGGTTGTTTCAACCATTTAGGCTCATCCTCATGGAAAAGTAAGGATGATTTAACATGCTGTATCTGTGTTATATAGGATTACAGTTCAAGGGGACTATCTATGCCAATAGAAAAAAGAAATATAGCAAAATTGCCTGTTAAATTATCCTAATGCTCAGTTTCCATTATACCACTCCCCTCCTTTTATAGCAACATCTAGCTCAGTACCTTTCTCTGTAGCTGGATTAATATTCAACCTTCAACAGTATGCCAAATTCATTAACCTGTATTTCTGTAGCAGTGGCCTAAACCATAAATTAGTCTACAGGCAAACAGGCATATTTTACTTGCAATAAGAAACAGAAAATGCGGGGAGAAACACATAGATCATAACTCTGTGATGCTTTTGTTGTGAGTCGTCATCATTATTGTTACCAATTAAGCAGAACAAGCTGTGTGCATGCATGCATGTGTTACAGTGTAGGAGTATAAAACATTTTTGATTACAAGCATCAAATTATTTACAGTGTAAGTCTGAAACTGTCTCCAGATGTCTGTTATCAGAACTGAGAATAAGTGCCAGAAAGAAATACAAAAATATTGCAGCAACCTGTATTCTCCAGGGTTGCTTCTGCTTAGGAAAAAACTGTGAACTTGGTTTCTAAAATACAGGAATTATTCCAAACAATATCTGATGGGCAGTTTTTACAGCAGTAAAAACTTTGTAAAAAAAATACCTTTGGGAATGTTTTACTTTGGGTTTATCTGGAACCAGAAAATAAGTAATAAAACTGTATATACTGGTAAAGCTTTTGTACTGAACTGTGAAGTGTTCTCTTTGTTTTCCGGATTCAATTGGCTAAGCTACAGGTATTTGGTTCAGTGGCTGGCTTGATAGTCGGTAACAAATAATACAACAAAACATACTTGGTATTGTTACTTGAGATAACGACCTTTGCTGCCCTTGGATTGCGCCATGACCTTTCATCTCTCTTATCATCCGTTGTCTCTCCTAACAACTAACACTACAGAGCCCATTAGCTTGAATTCCATTAAAAAGGGCCCTGTCCTTTCAGAACAAAAACTATTTTTTACACCAAGGTGGTGGAGAAACACAAATTCATTGTTCCCTCTTGGAGGTTCCCTTGGAAGTTGGGGTTACCATGGCAACAGCTCTAATCCCTCTTTTAACCACCTTTTTTCACATTAAAGGCCTATCAAGTGCTACCTTTTAACTCATGAGCTAGAAAGCTGGTTGTGGAGCTCGCTGCCTTAATTAGCTACTATTTTAGCCATATTGATGAGCTAATCCAAATTTGCCAAATAATGACGTACCTCCAGCAACTATTCCTCCTCCTGAGGCCTAGTCTAAGAATAACAATAATGAGACCATTATTAAGAGAGGGCATTAAAATGCTCCACTGCCACTAAACAGAGAACATAATTGTTCTGGTGCTGTCCACAATCAACAACCTATAGTTGCAGACTTGAAAAATAAAGGGCTGGAGAATGGATGCCATAATGATTGGTCTGTGCTGCTTCCAGGCACCGTGTAGTGTTGTCTGCAGTTAAAATCCTTGATAGACTGCTGATTTGTTGAAAAGGGTGTGGAAGAGGACAACTGTCTTGCTTTTATAAAAATCCTCCTGAATCACCAAGCCTCAGAACACACTTACAGAAGGCCATTCAGTTCTGAGAGGCTGTAACCACATAAAGATACAGTCTGTACATACATACAGTTTTTACATCTTCTTCAACGCTGGGGTGTTGTGGCGCAGTGAGATAAGCTTAACACAGCCTTAGAACACACAAAAAAAAGATCAAACAATTGTCTCCTGCTTGGCTAAAATCACACACACTCAAGAGCTGAAAAAGATCAGGGAAGAAAATAGCTGGCAAATAAATCTCCCAGCACTAACTGACAACAAGAGTTACATTTATTTTTTCTCTCTCATCAAAGCAAAACACCATTTCACTCAAATTCAAATGGGAAAGCAATGTCTATGAAAAACAAATAGTTAAAATGTTTATTAATGCCAGTATCTCAAAACATCCAACATCTAAATTAAACATCTAAAATAATTGCTTTATCCACTACTATATTATTATTTTATTTTTTAAAATAAAAGGGCATTTATTTGAAAGCTTGGTTTCTCTACCAAGGAAAGGGTCTTCATGTTCAATAATTCAATATCTCTAAGAGGAAAAGAACACCCATTTACATCTTGCATACTGTAGTGTAATTAACTACTTATCATAGCATACTGTATTCATCTAGATCTAATACATTACATCTAAATGAGTCTTCAGAGTAACCCAATCTGAATGTGCATTTAGTATTATTACTAACTCTTGTTAGCAAGGCCTTGGAGAAAAGACACACTGTACCTTTTACACTTGAATTTACTATTGTGTGCACAGGATAACAGAGAAGAAAAAGAAGGAATGCTAAGTGGGCCCCTTTGCCTAGTCAAACCACTGTGTGCTTCATTTATCTTCATCTTGTTAGACTAAATTAATTAACAATCTCACTGTTACACATTTTCTCTTTTCATTACATCAAATAATGGCAGAGATGTGGGAGGAGGTCCTCTCCATTGGGATTAACTGAGGGCTGTCGTAGCAATTGGTTTCCTTTACGAACGATTTTGACGTATATACTGGGTTCATTTTTTAATTAATACTGCTAATATATTAAATGCTGTACTAGTTAAAACATTTTTTTTTCTTGTAACGAGCTGTTGCAAAATTTCTCCCGTTATTGTTGTGTATAGTGTTTATTGCACCTGACGTCTGTCATATTTGAGAAAGAAACCAAACCTAGTCTTCTCTATCTCTGCTCATTTGTAATACAGCACTGAAGTTTTCTTAGAACAATGCACAATGAGCATAGACGTCATGCACTCACTCCACAATTATACTTTTTTTTAAATATAGGATAGTGGGTCAAAGATCCATTCTCTTATGAGAGGGACTGTATGTTGTATGCAGTAAACTACACAGTAAACGCTATAAACACATTTTGCTATTTATTTTTTGAAATCTGAAAATATATATATATATATATATCTGAACAAATCCTTTCCCATTTCTAAAATCTTGTATCATTTAGAGTATTTCTTGAAATGCATTGACTTACTATTACACAAAAACAGATAAAACTGTATCAGTAACTTTAAGGAGGCAGTGTGGTCCAGCGTTAAAGGCAAGGACTTGTAACCAGAAGGTCACCGGTTCAAATCCTGTGAGACCCTGAGCAAGTCATTTAACCGCCTTGTGCTCCATCCTGCGGATGAGATGTTAAATCAATGTCCTATTGTAAGTGACTCAGCATATAATGCATAGTTCACAGCCTACCTCTGTAAAGCGCATTGTGATGGTGGTCCACTACGAAAGGTGCTATATAAAATATTATTATTTTTATTATTATTATTTAAACATATGATTGAGTTGCTGTCATACTTTTGAATAATTCAACTGAGACACATCCTCCTTTGACCTACTTAAGTTACTTGATAAAATATGTGCTTGTGTTTATGGGCTTAAACAAGTTGCCTTTTCCATCCCTAAAAGACAAAAAACACTGGCCAAGCAAAAGGGCAAAGCAAAGCATAGCCTTGCTTTAATCTTAGTCTGATTGTCCGTTGCTCCCTTCTCCAATCACAGCCCTGTGCGTGATATCTTTCTTCTGGCGATTCTCATTTAATTAAAACAGACATTGACAGAAAGGATGTGGATTAGGACTGTAATGATGCATTTATTTGGATTAATCAGAGCCTGTTTTGGAGTAGTGGCTTAAACAAAGAACAAAAGGAAATTGTTATAAAACAGCTTTTTATCCAAGCCAAAGGTCACATTGTGAAGTTTTAAATGTTGTCAGCCACTGTTACACTAAAACAGAAATCATCGTGGTAGGTAGTTTTCATAATACAGCCATTAAAGCCACAAATTAAAATGTGTGATTTTTAAACAGGTTGCTCAGCTTTTAGAACCCTCTAATTAGCATGTAGTGCATTATTGTGTGGAGGGAAAAAAGGCTAAAGGAAATGCTAATGACCTGCTGCCAGTTGACCATGCAGCCCCCTGCGCTAAATTAAAAACCTTTGAAATACGCAGCCTATAGCTGCTCGCGTAGGTAAAGCATTCACAGCATATTATAGAGATGAAACATTAGTGCACGAAAGGCATTGTTTGTGTACACAACAGTTGCCATAGGAATACACTGCCATTAAATAAGAACAGCGCTTCTTTCACTGTACCTGGCACCTGCATGCAGAATGCTTCTTTAAAAAAAACATTCCTTCTTTTCATTACAGCGACTATGCTGAGAGTTGTTTCATGTGTTTGAGTCTAACGTCAATACCATGATGTTTCTCAGCACATCTTCATCAGAAGGCAAAGACCTTTCTGCTTTTCATTTAACACAAATTGAAAGCAATGTAACCCTAGTATTTTTGTTTCTACTCTACTCCAATAATAATAATAAAAATAATAATAATAAGCTTTTTTTTTATATAGCGCTTTTCATAGTGGACCACCATCACAAAGCACTTTACAAGATACGAGACTAGGGAGTGTGAAGTATGCATCAGTTGCAGAGTCACAACGATGTCTCACCCGAAAGACGGAGCACAAGGAGGTTAAGTGACTTGCTCAGGGTCACACAATGAGTCAGTGGTTGAGGTGGGATTTGAACCGGGGACCTCCTGGTTACAAGCCTGTTTCTTTAACCACTGGACCACAGACCCTCCTGCAGAGCAGACAGTGAAATCATGAATTGCAATTCTGACATGGCGAGAGGACCACCACAATAGATTCCCTCTTGTTTTTTTCCAGCACAATGGCTATAACTCACTGTGAAAATGCCAACTCAATCAAAACTTTACAACCCACTTAATCTTCAAAACACAGAGCTATTAGAAGGGTCAAGATAACCAGTCTTGAGTAATCTTCAAAAGATACTTGCATAACTAATTTCCAACTCTCTCAATTTAAAATGCCAGGTTTATGTGCCCAGCTGTTCAATTTTAAGCTGTGTACCTTTTCTTCTTGTAATAAAATATCTTGCTACTTAGCTGTGCCTTCATTGGGATCTACATTTTAGATCTGAGAACCAGGAAAGCGCATCAATTAATTTTACTGGTCTCAGAATAAAGTTTATTGAAAATCTTGCCTATTAGCATTCAACATTTGGATTATTAACCACACTACATAGGGAATTCGGCATGCCTAATTAATATTGGGTGTGTATATATATATATAGCGCCTTGCAAAAGTATTCAGACCCCTGACCAATTCTCTCATATTACTGAATTACCAATGGTACATTGAAATTTCGTTCTGTTTAATATTTTATTTTAAAACACTGAAACTCAAAATCAATTATTGTAAGGTGACATTGGTTTTATGTTGGGAAATATTTTTAAGAAAAACAAAAAAACTTGCAAATATCTTGCTTGCATAAGTATTCAACCCCTGTGCTGTGGAAGCTCCCAGTTTACACCGATGAAAGAAATTGCCCTAACGAGGACACAATTACCTTACCATTGGCCTCCACATGTGAACCATTAAAGTTGCTGTCACATTTTCTGGATAAAAACCCCACTGTTGAAGGATCATTGGTCAGGCTGTGAATCTGAAGGAAAATGAAGACCAAAGAGCATTCTACAGAAGTTAGAGATAAAGTAATACAAATGCATAGATTAGAGAAAGGGTACAAAATAATATCCAAGTGTTTGGTTATCCCAGTGAGCACAGTTGGATCAATAATGAGGAAGTGGAAGCTGCATCACACCACCCAGGCACTGCCAAGAAAAGGCTGTCCCTCAAAACTCAGCGCTCAAACAAGAAGGAGACTTGTGAGAGAAGCCACAGAGAGGCCAACAATCACTTTGAAGGAGCTACAGAGTTCAGTGGCTGGCAGTGGAGTAATGGTTCACAAGTCAACCATATCAAGAGCTCTGCATAACACTAGCCTGTGTGGGAGGGTGGCAAGGAAGAAGCCATTACTCAAAAAGTGCCAGAAAGCATGAGAGTGACCCAGCTGCGATGTGGGAAAAGGTTTTGTGGTCAGATGAGACCAAGATAGAGCTTTTTGGCCAAAACTCAAAGCGCTATGTGTGGCGCAAACCTAACACTGCCCATGCCTCAAGACACACCATCCCTACAGTGAAGTATGGTGGTGGCAGCATCATGCTGTGGGGACGCTTCTCATCAGCAGGGACTGGGCATCTTGTTAAAATTGAAGGAAGAATGGATGGAGCAAAATACAGGGAAATACTGCAAGAGAACCTGCTTCAGTCTGCTAAAAAACTGAAGCGGGAGGAAATTCACCTTTCAGCAGGACAATGATCCCAAGCACAAGGCTAAAGCAACATTGGAGTGGCTCAAGAACAAAAAGGTGAATGTCCTACAGTGGCCCAGTCAAACTCCTGATCTCAATCCCATTGAGAATCTGTGGCACTATTTGAAAATTGCGGTCCACAAGCGTCGTCCAACCAACCTGAACAACCTGGAGCAAATCTGCCAAGAAGAATGGGCCAAAATCACTCCGACACTGTGTGCAAAGCTGATACATATTTACCCAAAAAGACTTAAAGCTGTTATTGCAGCAAAAGGTGGCTCTACCAAATATTAATGTGTGGGGTTGAATACTTATGCAAGCAAGATATTTCAGTTTTTTATTTTTCTTAAAAATATTTCCCAACATAAAACCAATGTCACCTTAGAATAATTGATTTTGAGTTTCAGTGTTTTAAAATAAAATATCAAACAGAACGAAATATCAATGTACCATTTGTAATTCAGTAATATGAGAGAATTGGTCAGGGGTCTGAATACTTTTGCAAGGCACTGTATATATATATATATATATATATATATATATATATATATATATATATATATATATATATATATACACACACTACCGGTCAAAAGTTTTAGAACACCCCCATTTTTCCAGTTTCTTTTTAAATTTAAGCAGTTCAAGTCCAGTGAATAACCTGAAATGGTACAAACGTAAGCGGTAAACTGCCAGAGGTTAAAAAAAAAGTTTAGGTTACCAAAAACTGAAAAAATAATGTACATTTCAGAGTTATACAAAAAGGCCTTTTTCAGGGAACAAGTAATGGGTTAACAACTTACAGATGTTCTGCAGCAATGGAAGTAAATTAAGCCTTGAAAGTTGATGCTAACAGTTCCTACAGGTGTCCCAACTTTTGTTGATTACTTACAAACCCTCTGTCTGTATAAAAGCAGTGTTGGAACAGACTGTATTACTGCACCCTCTTAAGCATTATTTGGACAGTATTGTACTGCAGGAAGTAGTATATTGCTCTCATAATGGCAAGAAAAAGGCAATTAACAAAGGAAGACAGACAGACCATTATAACCCTTAAAAGTGTAGGTCTTTCCTTTAGAGAAATTGCAAAGAAAGCCAAGGTGTCAGTGAGTACAGTTTCCTACACCATGAAAAGGCACTTGGAAACTGGAGGAAACTCTGACAGGAAGAGGTCTGGCAGACCCAAAGCCACAACAGAATCAGAAGACAAGTTTCTGAGAGTCAACAGCTTGCGTGATAGGCGGCTCACAGGACAACAGCTTCAAGCACAGCTTAACACTGGTCGAAGTAAGCAAGTCTAAGTTTCAACTGTGAAGAGAAGACTTCGAGCTGCAGGTTTGACAGGTCGAGTGGCAGTAAGAAAGCCATTGCTAAGATGGCAAAATAAGAAAAAGAGGCTTGCCTGGGCCATGAAGCACCGCCAGTGGACTACTGAAGACTGGAAGAAGGTCTTATGGACCGATGAATCAAAATTTGAAATCTTCGGTTCATCACGCAGGGTTTTGTGTATGCTGTCGAGTAGGCGAAAGGATGGTTCCTCGGTGTGTGACACCAACTGTCAAAAAATGGAGGAGGAAGCGTGATGGTCTGGGGCTCTTTTGCTGGATCCAGAGTCGGTGACTTGCACAGAGTGAGTGGCACCCTGAACCAAAACTGCTACCACAGCATTTTGCAGCGCCATGCAATACCCTCTGGTATACGCCTAGTTGGTCAGGGGTTCATCCTACAGCAAGATAATGACCCAAAACATACCTGCAGGCTATGTCAGAACTACCTTAGAAGAAAAGAACAAGACGGTAGGCTTCAAATCATGGAATGGCCAGCACAGTCTCCAGACTTAAACCCCATCGAGCTGGTTTGGGATGAACTGGACAGAAGGGTGAAAGCAAAGCAACCTACAAGTGCAACACATTTGTGGGAACTTCTGCAACAGTGTTGGGAAGAACTTTCCGAACAATATTTGATTTCCATTGTAGAAAGAATGCCACGAGTGTGTTCGGCTGTTATATCTGCAAAAGGTGGCTACTTTGATGAGTCAAAAATTTAGATTAAATTTTGTTAAACAAAACAATTCCATGATTTCTTTTTTATCTCCAATTGTTTATTTGTTCTATGCTTTAATTTCAGAGTACATTGAGACATTAAACTGCGTAAATTTCAATAAAAACTGGAAAAATGGAGGTGTTCTAAAACTTTTGACCGGTAGTGTGTGTATATATATATATATATATATATATATATATATATATATATATATATATATATATATATATAACCTCTAAATTATTTACATTTAATAGATTAAATCTATTTTTTAAATATCACAAGTATTGTTTAAGAAATAAATCGACTTTTAACCTGTAACCATATGCCTCCCACAGTAATTTTATTTTATTTCAGTTAGGTTTGCATAAGTTAGGAAGGAATTAATGTACGTTTAATCAAATAAATTACCTTCATTACATAGATGCAATCAATTTGAAAGCAGCAATAGTATCAAAGCAAATGCATTAGGTTTAGTTACGTTTGGCTGACACTAGCTTAAAAGGAAAATACAGTTTCTTTAAATGAGATTCCACTAATTACAGTACAACACGAGGCCCTGTTTGAGGTTGCTCAGACTAGGAATGGTAGGTAATTTCATTAACTGGTATTTATTTCCACAGAGTAATGACAGCATGGATACTTCATTAGAAAAAGTACCGCCACAGGACGTGTTTGCTCAATTGGTTGAGTTTTTTGCTTTTCACAAACACAGCAAGAATAAATACGCACAATGTCTAAGAACAGCTTTTCATGAAGCTCAAATCATTTGTGTTCTGAAATGCGTCATTGCAGAGCCCTTAGTTTCGTTCTGAGTGTCTCCATATTTGCATACTTGAATCTGATCTTCCAGGTGATTACTGTTGCACAATAACAACAACAAAAAAATGAACTAACCTCAGTATAAAGCTGCTACGAAGAAAGCTCTCCATTTCAGGATTTGGGGTTCTGTGGCAGGAGAAATACATACAAAATAACATTAACTATTAACTTATGCACAAGCAATAAATATTGGCGGTAAAAGTGTTTAAAAGCCCCGAAACCTTCCCCTCCCCTGGATCATACAAATATACCCCTTCCATAAAGCACTATCTATTTGCATACAGCACTTCCGAACACCCGCCTGATGAAACGCTTGTGCTAAACAAATGCCTCCTCCCACTCCTGTCTCTCCAGCAGCCGTGGGGTTCTAGCTGCAGAGCATGTGTGGCCAGGCTTCTATGGCTCCTGGAAGCCTGGCCACAAAATGCCCTGTACCAGCCTGCCACAGCTCCTGAGGGAGGGGCACCCACAAGCACCACGTGTGGCTATAATGTAATTTCTCTTTTTTACAGGTCTTCACAAATTTGCACATTGGGATAAAAGGCTTCTTGAGTTGCAATGCTATAATACTATCAGATGACTCAGTAAATACATTTATAGAAGTGCAATTAATTTGTGCTTCCAGAACTGCAAGAACGTCTAAACTTTGAGTGTACTTCAAGTGCCATTACTACATAGTGCAGTTACTACACTTATTGTGATGGTGTAAACTATGTGTGTGTAACTAAACTTTAAATTAGAAGTTTACTCTGGAAACCGTTCTGTAATTAATACTGTAGTTACACTGTACCAAACATGTCTGCTAAAAACGTTATTTATAAAAGCCTTCATATCAAGTCACTGGAACATTTACAAGCAAATACTAACTTTTAAAATGTGGAATGTAGTCTGGCACCGTGATGCACAATAAACCACTTCTTTCTGAAATATATTTTTCAATTTATAATTCTTGCAGATATGAAATGACACAATTCACAAATCTTGCTAACAAAAAAATATGATCTTATTTTTTACTCACTGTTCTGTCTTTATTAGGCTCTGCTGTGCAACTGTGACTTTTAAGACCAACCCCAGAAAGACAGGACAAATAGCCTTGTTAACCCAAGGACATCACATCTTTCAGAAGTGCGGCACTTAGCAGGGCACCGGGCATTAAAGGCCCAATGGATGTAACTGAGACTTTTCACACAGTCAGGTATCTGAGGCTAGGTCAGTCCACAACATGTCCCATTCAGATAATAAGGAGGGTATTTCAGTGACAATGCGAGAAAACAACAGTATGAACTGCACAAAGCTATCGAACCGTATCTCCTCAGCCATAAGAGCAGGCAAGATGCTGTCTCTCAGCTTTTATTACTGTAGTTCAGCTTCTGCCTTGGCAACATTCGAACAAAAACAAAATGTTATTTCAGTCTCACACAACAAACAAACAAACAAACAAACAAACAAACAAACAAACAAACAAACATACATATAGGAACAACTGCTGTCTTTCTTAAGCTCTAGATGAATACACATGGTAAACGGTTTGCATATTAATAATGTGAGATGTTTCATGTTTTTTTTCTCATGAGAAAAATAACTGTATATTTAATCAGACTGGAGTTTAAGTGCATTATCACAACAATTTAGGGTTTTTTTATGCAAAATCTCATAAAAGCATCAAGCATCAAGAAAATGGATGGTTATACAATGTAAACTTCCAAGATTTATAAATAAAGATGCACTGTTTCTAATTAACAATTCAAAAAGATGAAACAACACTAAAAGGATCATGTTTTATTATTTTCTGTTAGTTTTTTTTTTTTTTTTGGCTTTGATTTTCCAGATGTTTCAACAAAATATTCTAGGTTAGTACCACTGGTGCCTACTGCCTGTTTTCATAGGTTCATAATACACCAAATAGAGTGATGGAAAAGGAAACAAAGAGCAGTGTCAGTGGTTGAGAAAAAACACCACCTCGAACAATTAGTATTCCATTAAAGAAGCTGCTCAATGCTTTACCTGCAAAGATGAAGGGAGACTTATGTGTGAATAGTATTAGCCTTAATGTTTATTCAAGCCTCTCTATCGCTTGTTGAGTGGCCCTTTTTAAACTCCATTACCTAAGCTGAACAAGCAGTGAAATGTATTAGAACGATGGAGATAACTGAAATAGTCTTGAAAGAAGCCAAGCTGGGTGTGGTGTGGGTTCTCAATTAAGGAAAATCTGACTAACCCTCTTTTCTATTTGCTCATTCTCGAAGTCCAAGTCTAAATTGAGGAGAATGGATTTTAGTTATCTTAGGCCACATTTGTGAATGAAATGAAAAAGTGTTTTTCTATTTAATTTTGAAGACTGTTCAACATTAAAAGTATAATACAAGCCTTCTATGAATTAGTCATAGCCAGTTGAGGCTCTGTTCAACCCACTTTCTGACCATCTGCAACAAATGCGCTCTATTAAAACTGAACCATATGGAAAACAAGCTAGCAATTAACACAGCTTCTGCACGTTCCTCTAATACAGCCCAGATTTCAAACTTTCAGCGAAACTGGCTGCTGAATTACTTCCATGCTGCTGTCATTTAGGCTTTGGCAACCCGCGTTGTTTCTAACCCTCAGTCCACATCAAATAAAGAGTACAGTATTACATAAGAAATCTGCTCTATGAGCCTTTTATAGGTCAATATATCAGAGCAGGAGATATTATTACTTTGTTTATGGCTCAGAAGGCAAAAATGCATTGCAATGTCAATATTAATTAATTGATGCAAACACTGGGCATAAAGCCACTCTTGTAAACACTTGTCCATTGCAATCTTTGATTTGTTTAGTGTGTAACTCTAAACAGCATATGTACATGAGTTAGACTGGATGGACTTCCAACACAAAAGGGTCTCCTCCTTCATTCGCATGCATATAGATCTATGACAGATTATCCATGTGCCGTATGGTGTCCTAAACTGCTTAACTGCTCTTTACAATCATTTGATTTGTTCCAATGTGTTTGTCTAAAGTCACAGCAGAGTCATCCTTTCCAGTTGCTTGAATGTGAAGCTCGCTCCATGCTGATATTGAATTCAATGGAATGGTACTTTTGGGCAGATTTTAGCAATATATTAGGTGTTTTGTGTGTTCATGTTAGTGCTCTGGTGCTTGTATTTGTTACATTAATGAAAGCAGGTGTTTCTATGTCAAGAATGTTTAAGAAACAAAATAATATAATGTGTACCTATTTTTCAGAATATTAATTAGACTATTTTACCCTAACATAAAAACTCTTTGCAGCTATGGCCAAACGTTTTGCATCATCCTATAGAATTAACTGCTGAATTATGCCACATTAACATACTGGATTACATACCGCTTTGTAGTTTTCCATATACTTAATAAAAAAAGGACCAAAAAAAAATATGACATTTTGAAATCTAACATGAAATACTGTACTAAAAGATAAACGTTGTATTTTAAAATTAATGTCTCAATCCTAAAATTCTGGGTGATGCAAAACTTTTGGCCATAGCTGTAAGTTCACTCTTTTTGCCACATATGAATGCCTCATTTCAACCATTGCAAAAGTTCCACCCATCTAATATCCGTCTAAGTTCTTCCACATTACAACAATGACAGTGATTGTTCCTTTACTTGGGCCAAACAAAAGTGATGAAACCTGGTGAAAGCGGCGCACAGAGATGTGACACAAAAAAGTAGCTATATGTCTATGCCGCATTTATGACTTAACTCCACCCATTGAATATAATGCTGTGGTCCTCTTAAATGAGCACAGCAACATGCAGTAGAACACTCTGTTCTGAATTCAAAAGACACACACCAAATTCATTATGGGGTTATAGCTCTGATCTAAAGCAGGATTTGTGGGATGTATGTTTCTTTCAACTAAAGGCTCCAAAACGTAGTTTAAGAATGATAGAAATAATTTATGAATTATCCTAAACCAAAAAAAGATACTGATCTGTTTTCAATGTGCATTTTTACTATAAATAATTTTGATTGTGATATAATATTACAGGATGTATGAGTAAGATGTGACCACCCTGTGGTTGCAGAAGACTGCATTTTCTTTTATATAGCTAACGTGAATGAACAGGCACTATATGTGCCCCCCTCCACCCCCATTCTACACGTCTGATAAAAAAAAAATTGTAAGCTTTGCTAAATACATACGTTCCTTATGGACTAAGCTTTAGGAATCCGGCCACTGATGAGACTAATCCATCTCCAAGGTTAGCATATCAATTTGAAAGATTAATTGAGGACATTAAAGTGAGTTTTCATTCAAATTCAATAGAGCTTTAAACAGGGAGCACATCCCGCATTAACTACCAATGCACTTGGCCGTGTCTGATCTCTCGATTCCCTTGTTGCACAGCGATTACATTTCTTTTTTTAACTTAAACCAAGCTAGTAGTGTAATTGCCTTGTCATTCAGAAAATATGTCATATAGGAACAACTGTGGTGTCTTAATTTCAGACAATTAATAATATCAATAATTCCATAAGGTTTGAATTTATTGTGGGACTTTGCATTCCATGGCATACTTGTGGTGCTGGATAAAGCCACATACTGAAACCTATTAAAAAATATATGAGACATGATTTTTCATTAAGAATGTTTGTTAAATTGGATCAGTAAAGCTGAGAAGCCAAGCAAGCCAGTATTTTCAGTCATATAAAGTAGTTTTGTATGAATGTGCTAATAATCCTGTTTGAAAGTAGAAAAAAAAAGCCTAGTTGGAAACAAGTAGTTATATGAAACTTTGTGATAAACAGATGGGCACCCTATTTTAACCCTTTAGCATTCATATCCCTGTTGGCACCTACATGCTTATATTTGCTTACCCATCAAGTATTTATGACAATGCATTCAATTCTATTTGATCTGTGCAAAATGTTGAATACAAGCCTGGTGTTAAAAAATATTTGAAAAAAATGTTCTTGTAGATTTTAATAGACAGTTTTAGGGTGGGGAGAAAGAAATGCTGTATTTCTGTTCATAATTGTATCCATCAGGTTTTCTATGATTTAAAATACTTAACTTAACAGAAGTTTTTAAGTGTGAATTGAATTGTTTTTTTTAGAACTGTACCCTATTTTTTTTATTTGGCACTTTGGAAATGGATGGGGGTAAAGTTGTGGAGAAGGAACCTGTAACACCCTTTAGATTTGATCCTAGCATTTGGACTGCCACTTAGATAAGAGTATTACTGGCAGGAATCGCCCTGTACAACTGTAATGAGCATCAGCTTACACAGATCTAACCACACCTATATCATTCCGCTAATTAATTAAGACTAGTCTCTTAAGGAAACTTAACATCCATCCTCGAAATTGGACGTAAACCCCTAATCACACAGGGATGTGACAGAGAGCACTGCAATCACCTCATAATGTCCCCATAGTTGTACTGTTGCAAACATTTTCATTTGGAATTGTCGATGTCAGTCTAATTAAATTAGCATTCAAAACCTATCAGCTGCACATAGCGAGGTGTAAAAGGTAGGCAGGAGAAAGAAAAAAGTCACTGCACAGCCTCGTCTTATTGATAAATACAGCTCCATATCACAAACAGCCTATTTTCGAACTTCCACCTTGCAAGACAGGCAAACAAAACCTCAAGGAAGGCCATGCAGATATTCTAACAGAGCTCCCCCCCCCCCCCCCCACACACACCCCTCCCCTGGCTAAGCTGCCAAATAAGTAGTGAATTAATTTGTGTAAAGCACTCCAACATTAGAAAGGTGTGTTGAAAGGTGTCTGCTCATGTTTCAAATTAAACGCACTGCTGGTCAGCATTAGCACCTCAGCAATGAACAGCAGCCGTTTGCCTATAACACTTCAGGGGCTGGGAAAAGCGGATTTGCCGTTCACACTGGAATAATTAGAACATGTCAAGAAGAATTAATTTCCTCATTTTTCAAAAGGATACACAGAAATTACCATGTTATTATATGACAGGGTCCCTGGGAGAATTGTATTAAATTTAATTTCGAGCGCAGCCCACACAACAAATTAAAGTCATAAATAAGATGGAAAGAAGCGGGGCGCGGAGCATATGTTTATGGCAATGAGTGAAGCCAAGGGACCAGAAACAACTATCTTCATTTCATTTTATTTAAATCAGCCAGACACTGTGTGTCTGAATGACAGCGCTGGCTAATGGGGCTGAGATTAGAGGCTCCCTGATATTAGGAAACAGATACAGCCACTTAGTCGGTAAGCAAGGGGTCGTCATCCCCACTCCCCCCCTACCCCCCCTCGTTGTTATGCAGGAAACAGCTGACATACCACAAAATCACCACCATTGTTTCATAAATTGCAATTGTAACACCGTACATCTTATCATCATGAGTTGTCCCATTCCGATACATCTGAGTTTAACAGTATTTAATTCACTGATCAAGCACTAATAGATTTGCATGAATTAGAAAAGTATATTCAATAGCTCAATAATATAACCTGTCGGACCGGGAAAGAGTATTGCACTCTGACATGCCTAATTGCAAAATGCTTTATATGTTTTATTTCAGCACAGCTATGGGTGATACTTTCACTTTATGCTGTGTAGTAATTTCATGGCTGATAGGAATAAACTGCCTTTAATAGGTCTGGGGTATTATTAAGTTTACCAGAGAAGATAAACAAATGCACAGATTGCAAAAATGACTGTGTATAGACTGAAGTCACCCCACATTTGCTCATGATCACTGTATCTGATATGCTGATATTTTGAAATTGCAAGGTTGATACTGTAAAGGCAACCATTGAAAATAGTAACATTTTATTGACCGTTTAGTAACATATTGTAATATTGGGTTCATCCAATCCATATATGGATGGCAATTTAAAAAGGCTGCTTCAGGTCTTTCTTTTTTATAAAATATATAGAAAAGAAACATTATGGTTTTCAGACTAGTACCTGTTTAGCCAAAAATTTATGAAGGACAAACAGTAAAAGTGTTGTATTGCGTAGTATACAGTATATGGCACAATTAGTAATTGGGCATCTTGAAATTAGCAAAAATGATTGGCATGCTAATAATAAGTGTATCTTCCAAATTGTCGAAGCTGTGGCAACAATGGAAACTTTCACACGAGTTTCTGGTATTACTGTGTTTAGAGGATTTATACATAAAGTGTTCAGTTTTATTTTGTAAGCTAAAAAAATTAAATAAATAAATAAAAACAAACAATTAATTTGAACTAAAATGGATATTTAAAAAAGTACATCTTCTCTTTAGGCATTCTATTAAGCTTGTTAGCTCATTACAATCCAAAGCAGAAAAAAAATGAACTTTTTTAAACTCTGTCTAGCTGTCATTAGGGTTAAGCACTCCCTTGGTTACAACACACTTTAAATAATTTGCGAATCAATTAACTGGCTACTCTCTACATAACACAGATTTCACACTCCCAGGTCCAGTGCATTATCAGGCTGGCAGGATTCATAACATTTTGGGAGAAAAGTTCATGGTTGAAATCATTGATTCATTTAACAGGACTTTTAGTTATGCATTACTTTCCACAGCTGGCAAAGTGAGGTGATTAATTAGACATTTCTATGCCTTTACCACTATTGCTGTTAGGTGAAAGAAAGTTTCTTGTTTGCATGTGCAGCATGAAAGAAAGGAATTTAGTCAAGTATAAACATTTCGTTTTATTCTGATGAAAATGAAATAAAGAACCACTAAATACATGATAAACAAGAGGGGCATCACACACAAGCTATATACCAGACTGCCTGAATGCAATACCTAAGGTCATTGAAAGCTCAGGTTTCATGTTTTACATTTGTCACTGGACAAGTGAAACCTGAGAATCGTTATATAAAGTATGTTGAAAGAGAGTTTCTTAATGATCTGAGTAGCAAGTTCCGTGCACTGTTTTTTATTCTATTCTTGTCCTCCCAGCTTTTATGGACATCATCCCTTATTTAGCTAGGCATCCTGGGTTTCAGGTAGCATTTCTCTTTTTAGTGTAAATATAGAGGAAACGTGATGCTTCTTGTAATGCAAAAGAAAAACATCAGCGAGGATAGACATCATCATCAAGGGTCAGACACCTGAGTTGGTTCTGAATTTTTCTCACCAGTTAAGCATAACTGTTTATCCTGCTCAAAAATCAACAGATGCTAAAGCATCATCAGCTATGCCAGGCACTAGCTAGTTCTCTCCAATGTTTTTAAGCACTTTGCTCACTGAAATACGCAAATGTTGGTGATGTGATTTTCTTCTCGCATCACAAAGATGTAGTCAGCCAAGTGGCAATCTGGAAATCTTTATGAAAATAAAAAATTGCAATGATTGGCATGGCTGCTCTGTGTAATAGCACATTAACGCAGCCCCCTAGCTACTGTGAGTCTGTCATTGGTTGGCTATAGGAGTGCGTGCTCCTACCTGCAATTCAAACTCTGCCAGTAGTGGTCACTGTGGAGCAACACAAAGAGGACAACCTCTCACTGTACCAATTTTAACAAATGTTTTTGGATTTTAATTGGTTGCACCTAAAAGACTTAAGCATGTATATAGTGAAATGCCCTTGTTTTGCTATGGCATGGAGGGATCTGTATAAGAATAAATATATTTTTGTATTGCATTGTATGATTTATAAATAAAAATTACAACATCTATTTAAATTAATACGAGGTGACTAAAGGGAAGGAGAGGTTGAAAAAATAGGTTGAAAACAATATGGGAATTCAGCTTGGTTTTGAGAAATAACCCATACATAAAATGTATGTACTGCTGTGTACTCCCTTTATCTGCCCTTTATGCAAGCTGTCAAAGGTGAATAGCGTATGTTAACTCATATTTTATAAATAAAAAGACTAGCACTGGTCACAATAGAGCCTTTTGGTAGTGACTTCACACATATCTCCTCACAGATAACAAATACATGAGTTAACAAATTCATACCCGGAGGGCTTCCCATTTCTTCACTCTGAAAGGCATGGAAGCAGTTAAGTCACAGAGCGCTCATGAGAATGTGTCACATTAGCATTTCAATATGAAAAAGGAAACAGGGTGTCTAGCATTATTTCTATTAATGGGATGTAAAGTTATTGAATATCACAATTCAAGGGATTATTAAGGTTCCATTTACATTTTTTTTAATAAATGAAAAACAACACCTACTACAACAACAAGCCTTTTTGAGCATGTTGTCTAAAGTTGGCACACATTGACCAAGAATATGTTATGCTTATTCAAAATGCTCTTGACATTTTCAGGTGCTTCCAAATGAGTTCACAGAAGAGTGATTAAATGCATCCGATAACAAGCCACACATTGCTGAAATTACTTACCGCCTCATTTTATGATTAATTAAACATGCAGATTAAAGTTGCAAAATAATTTAGATTAATGAGCGAGTTAAGTCTTGCTGATATAAGTGAATTGGGAATTGGATGCTCCTTGAAACTTTAGAAACACACATTCTAGAATGAACGAGACAAGGATACACGTTGTATCCAGGCCACCAGGGCCTTTGCCAGTACGGTCTTTTTTAACTTGCTTTGACATCTTTCAAATAACATTTTACTACAAGCTTAAAAACTTTGTGCATTACTGTACAACATCAAACTGCACAGCTCGCAGAGCGACAGCAAATGCAGTCCTAGACTCCCAGAGGTAATGACCCCCTCTGCAACAGCTGCTCACGGTAATTACAAGCTCAATTGTTATTTTAATCAAGGAGAGTTTAGTTGTTAAACCTAGTTACACAACCGGTGAATTTATATGTAATCTCATCGACGGCATCATTTTCACATCCTAAGGATTAAAGCTGCATAACTGCACAAGGGCGAGATAAAAGGAGAACATTCAATTGCATTGAATTCAATCAAATACAATCTTAGGAATCAGTTCAAACAAATGTGTCCTAAAATAATGACCTCTTACTAGGTTAATTTACCTTCTGTCAGGTCATCAAGAGGAAGGTATGTAGAAATATTTATTTCCAGTAAAAGTAATTCAGAATTGAATGCCTGGAAATAGTATCTGCCCTGCTGGAAGACCAATACATTAATGGGTGTTTTGTACAAGACTTTTTCATCTAATTTCAGGAATTTATTTATTTATTTTATTTTATTTATTTTTTTTACATTGTATTTGCTTGAAAATATGGTTTATATCATCCTGATTATCAATATTTTATATATATATATATATATATATATATATATATATATATATATATATATATATAAAGAATAAAATAATTGCCCCTGAAATTGAGCAAGTGAATTAAGCCCCAGTCATTACAGGATTAACTTGTAATTGTCAAGGTTTGGTGCCAGGTTTAAATAATAAAAAAGCATGCTATATACAGATATTAGTGTCAAATATTTTCTCATTCTCTATACATTTCCTATGTATGGAATCTGTGTAGAACAGTAGGCGGTTACCTCTATTGACACATATGGTATTTCAATATTTACCTTGAAGGGACTTTTCAAAGGTTACCTTTAGCATATCATTTTAGATGATTAAAAAATGAGCATCCTAATATTTTCCTTTGATCTCACTTTCACTCTAAATCCCTGCTGTTTTATTGGAAATCCCTACAGAAAAAACAGATGAAGGGCCTGAGGAGTATGGCTTTACAATATAACTAAATATAACTGAATAACTGCTTTAAAAAGTTAGGCATTTCAAATATTTTCCACCAGGTTTTGTAAATACATCTTTATTTGAATGGAACACACACTCATTTGCACTGGGCATCAACAACACAAGAAGCTCACTGTTGCACTCCGTTTGGAAAAATTCCAGCCTTATAATGTATATCACCCCATGTTTGCTTTAGTTGGGTAGCTGCTCCATTTTTTTTAAGTTCAAGAATACCAGTCTTATTCCAGAAATAGAACAGGGTACCAGCAAAGTTTCAATGCTGAGCCAGAGTTTACAGGAAAAAAAAAGTTTAAGAACTGTTTATTATTTTCAGCTGCACAGTTGAGCAGTAATATTAGTGTTAGCATTGACCTATACGGTCTTCTTTGTGTGTCCGTCAGTCCCTAACCTTTTATGAGAAATTCATCAAATTTCTTAAAAGAAAACTGCAAATTCATGTGTGTACTGTATATACCCACACATATCTCAGTACAGGTATAGCTTAAAGCCATAAAAAGATAGATTTGGCCACTCAAATGATTCTCTCTGGCACCCCCTTTGCTATGCTTTTAATGGCCAATTTCAGCCAGTTCAACTTTCAACAGTATTTCAGATATTTCAGAAACTTGGCCACCAGATATCAAAGTGGGTCACTAACTTTGCTTTCCCACATGTGAAAAGCAAACATGCAGACTGCAAAATACTTTAAAAAATGAATTACAGTTTTGGGCCAGAGGATATTTTGTTTCTGAAATAATGCCATTTCCTGTAGCGAACAGCTATAGCTAAATGTCCAACAACAACATATACCTGAAATGCGAACATCATTCTTTCCATCTACAAGTCTGATAATATCCCATTTAAAAATATCAGACCATTGAATTTGTTACAGAGGGTTGATTTTCGTTTATGTTCCTTACATAAAGAGGCTGTGTGGTCCAGTGGTTAAAGAAACAGGCTTATAACCAGGAGGTCCCTGGTTCAAATCCCACCTCAGCCACTGACTCACTGTGTGACCTTGAGCAAGTCACTTAACCTCCTTTGGCTCTGTCTTTCGGGTGAGACGTAATTCTAAGTGACTTTGCAGCTGATGCATAGTTCACACACCCTAGTCTCTGTAAGTCGCCTTGGATAAAGACGCCTGCTAAATACACAAATAATAATAATTGTTTTATAACAAAGGCCTGAACAATATACATTTGACTGACAGCGCTTTTATCAAGAATTCCAGCAGTTTGTCTTTTTCTTTCCATCGTGTGCTGCTGGATGGAACAGAAGTAAAGATGCTTCCCTGTATGACTAATTTGAGGTTCACCTTGATGCAATGTAATCAGTTCTTAGTGTGTGGACTTAACAACACTTGCAGACACTACAAACAAAATAAAAGGTCCAGCTCTATTAGAGACAGTCATCTATTTATCTACCCTTAAGATAGTGTTTGCCAGTGAATCACTGAAGTAAACTGCACATATGAATATATGCCACTGAACTTTGAGATGAGATATGCCTTTATCAGATGCAGGTCAAACAAGTTTTTTTTTTTTTTTTAACCATATTAATAAAAATAAAATCAGTCCAGTTTTTGATTAAACCTCTTTGTGACATTTAAAAAAAGATGAATATAAACTAATTTCTTCCCTTTATTTGCACAGCCTTACTAAAGCAGTCATTTTCAAGATATGATCTTTATTACTACCAGGGAAAAAAATCCATTAAAGGCTTATTGTAGCCATACACTAACAGTCTGAAAGTTTTCTGAAGCCTTGTCTGTGTTTCTTTAAAAGAGTTCTTTCTTCGTTGCTCTCAATAGTCTTATTGAGGCAGCACACATCCATAAACACCCCATAACACAACTTAACATTAGCATAAAGAATATAATCAAAAGGTTTCTATGTATACGAAAGTGGGGGTACACATGGTGACTCATAAAGCTAGGCATTTTCACCAGAAAAAAAGGAACAAAGCCTTAGTTTTCTAACTCTGACTTATGTAAGAACATTATGTACATCTCAGAATGTTTCTTTCATTGCATAAAAGCATCCACCGACAGACAATCGGCAGTTTTTTTTTTTTTTTTTAATTCCACATAAAACATCCCAAGGTAACATGTCATGACAGATTACATTTATGTTAAAATTATTCAAAGATTTAATATCCACTATGGCTTCTCAATTGCAATATTCCATAATTTATTTTATTTAATCTACAATGGAGGGGGGAGGGTTGTTTAAAAGGCTGTATTGAGGTCTCTTAGATTTATTAAGAATATTAAGAAGCACAGATGTACTGTTTGACTGTGGTGTCAGACAGAAAACAAAAATATCTGTAAAATTCCAATACATGTATATATTACTTACAGATACAGAAAGAAATCAGCCCCAGCGCCCAAGATCACAGGTTTGTTGATTTTGAATTCATGAAAATGACCTAGAATAAAAAGAAAGAAAATGGTTTTAGACATTTATTTTCTACAACAGAGTTTAAACAGCAATCCCAATCCATTTTCTTTAATGAATACACAAAATAGTGCAGTTAAAAAAAAAAAAAACACTAAAAATATATACAAAGTAGTCTAAAAAAATATAAATTTTCTGCTTATTATAACGCCTTCATTTTAGTGAAATGTGACTAAAAAACGTAAAGCATAAATACAACTGACATTTGAAGTTGTAAAAAAAACACATACAGGAAGAACAAACCCCTATAAGAAAGAGAGGTTTAAAAATATTACTGACAGTATAAAAATGTTCTTTTTGTATTGTTAGTGAGCTGATTTGTTACAGGCTAAATGGCTACTGTGTATGGTAACAATGAGTCACCATGTGCCACAATCATGCTTACTTAAATCAGTGGTAAACCTCCATGCACTCATGTACCGTTGATTACTTCGTGCCTTGATTCAGATAATGAACCAGTTAACTGCATGCTGTCATTTCTTTTTTTTTTAAACACGGGCAGGCAATTCGAGCATAAACTGCTAGCAAAGATTCACATTTAAGGAAAATCACACATTACACAAAATCAGTTGTGTAATGGGTAAGAACAATATCAGGAAATATATATATATATACACAAAAACATCTTTTCCTGGTAAAATGTTATTAAAAATTAACAACATTTACATTTTAATTCTTCATTCTAAATTATTACTAGTGATGTGTAATAAAGTTATGATCTGTGTGTCTAATCTTGAAGCTTCAGATTTATATTTACTCATATATTCTATCCAACGTATTTTTGGTAGAATTTCACATTATTGATAAATCAGACAAGGCGTTTGATTTGATTTTTCTTCTTGTGTAATGAAACCAAAACAATCACATCTATTATTTATTTTCAGCAAGCTCATTAGCCTAGCCCCTGACATTGTGATTAATGTGATGAATGTCTTTGTTACAAATTGTTTTCCTTCTGGGTTTTTTTTTAAATCTTTAGTTCAACATGTTTTGTATTGTTTTATTTGACAAAGTCATCTGTATATGCAACATTGAGTTGTTTTATAGCAAACACCAGTGCTGAAAATGAAGTGTGTTTGTGTTGTAAACGATTCTAATACTAGATAGATAACTAGTTTTATTAAAAGGTGTAAATATATATATATATATATATATATATAAAGAGCAGCACAGGAATATCCAGCTTGCTGCTGCTTTGCTCTATTAGATCATAATATTCATTGATGCTTATCTACCACATTATTGCAATGTTATTATGTATTTTAATAACAAGCTGGGATCTCATTAACAGCTGATTTATTCCATTAGTCTGTCTCAGCGCCACCAATTAAACAAGGACAGAGGTTTCTAAGGTCATAGCTAATTGATCTGAGCATAAACAGTTTCAATACACACTACCTGAGCTAGATCATTTAGCAACCCCATATGATGCTGCTGAGGTACACGAAAAATGAAGCACAGAGGCGAAAATATAAGACTAAAGTGACAAAGCTGGATTTCAAAATTCAAATGACATTCAAGTGTAAAAGGGAAAGTAAGCCTCGTAGGCACAATGATACAATGTACATGGGGATGCTTAGATGCTACAGGCGACAGTGCAAGTGCGAAGACAAACAAGGCTAACTAGACACGATGACCCTGAGCAAATGAAACCCTGTTGTTGCTCCGATAACACCTCAGAGTTGACAATCAGCTGCAGGCTGCTGTACCACGGTGGAACCAGCCAGGTTGAAGACACCCAGCAACGTCCCGGAGAAGTGCACAGGTACATAGCGAGCATACAAAATATACAAAGCAAATGCATAAATGAGCTTGACTGCTATCGGACACCTGGGCTGCATTATGAAACTCTGCTTTAATTATGCAGTATGTAACAAGAGGGGAACAGCTTTCAAGATATGAATTTATACATAGTAGTAAAGAAAACGTATGCAATAATAAAGTAATATTCTAATTCATATTTTTGTTCTATTCCTAGTTCAAAAGCCTCATCAAGACTTTGATATTTCTGTCATATATTATTATTATTATTATTATTATTATTATTATTATTATTATTATTATTATTATTAATAATAATAATAATAATAATAATAATAATAATAATAATAATAATAATACACTTTTAAAAGGCCCCTTATTCTTTAAATAACTCTTGCTGAATATTAAGCATGCAAACTCATGGTTCAGAGTAACTGAGCTGTCTTCACACACGGATTGGGTAATTAGGCAATCAAAGTTTGATTAAAAGAGAATTTCAATCATTTCAACAACAACAACAACAACTTCAATTTATATATAGCGCCTTATCATGTGCAAAGCAATTGACCAGTTTTCCCCAGCAGTTTTATTAGCAAAATTATTACATTCATAATTACCGTACCATTTTATTAGAAGAACCAATTTGTATTTTGATTTTAGAAACATACAAATACTCCTTCCAGATGTAACTGTTAGGAGAAACCTTTGAATGATCTGTAACAATTACAGCGTAATTACAACAGTGGGTATGTATGAGCCAAGCGGAAACCAAACCAGAATCAGAAACTGTAATACCTTAAAGTTGAAGTGATTTTTGGCTTTGTGTGCTTCCCTAAAGTGAGGCACATCTTTTCAATGTCTAACAGATCTTGGCCATTTAAAGGTGAAAATATCCAGACAGTTTAGGACCAGTCTAGGTCACTTCAAAGCCTGATCTGATCCACCTTCATGGACGCCAGTGGCATTTATATCAAAGCCTGGCATTTTCCATGTCAAGGACTTGTGTCAGGAGTCTTTCAGCCTCCTGCACGCAAGTTCAGATGTTCATCTTTTATTTTCCCGATTTAGTGACCGCCTCATGGAATGGAAGACAACAAGGTTTTGGAAGTTAAACTACTATGTTATTTTGAACCGTAATACAATTGTTCATTTGTTCTATGGAGATTTTGTGTTGTTGTTTGTTTAACTGAAACATGTGAAAAAGTGTAATGAAAGGTTATATACAAAATAAAACCAATTGGTTGTTTAAATTGATTGTCAGAGTGGGAATAAACAGGGTTATATGACCAAAAGACTATTCTTTTGAAGGGCTGCTGACACTATGTTCAGTACAATCTTTACAAAACAATTGAGTTACCTGCAACTTACAGTCTACATACAAAAGGTACTTCAGGCACTTAATACTGTTGAAGCTGTAGCTATATTCAGCAGATCGGCATGTCAGTTTAGATATAGTTTGAAAAGTCAGCTACACTATAGCCCAGGGCAAGCAAAGGGAGCATGGATTCAAGCTCTAGGTAGCCTGAATTATTAACTACACACAAAAGCTGTTACAAAACGAACATGTAATTTGAAGAAAATAGGACCTTGGTTAAAAAATATCACGTGGCTCTTTGTCACATTTGTATAAAAAAGTAAGTGTGAAGCACACTTAATTTTACCAGTACAATCAAGTTTGGACTACTTTTGGCTGGCTGTTTTGTGTTTCCTTTCTTAGAACTAATAGCTGTGGCATTATTACAAGGAGATTGCTCTATGTTATCATATGATTAAACCACAGATCCATGCTGTAAGCTGCACATGCATTCATCTCTGAGAAGGGGTCTCAATAACAAAGGCTCATGATGCTGTGACCATACCCTAATTATTTGGGAGCTATGCATTCTCAGTGACACGCAAGAAGTCACAACATCACAAAGACGGGAATTTTTTAAAAAAAAAAGAAAAAAAAAATCAACTGTATCATCGTGTTATTTGATTAAAAAAAAAAATGTTGTAGCTCCTAACACACTGTCATAACCACCCTTTTTCAAAATAGGAACAAAAAGGTACACAGGACTACGGGTAAAACTAGCTTAGCTGTAAAATTGTTACAGATGCATATCCACTCGTGTTTTACAACAGCAACTAACTGGCAAGCACTGTTTGCATGACTGCAGCAAATTAAGTTCTTCACTTTTGTGAAAAGAGCACCATGGTTTCCTTTAATTACTGTATATGTGTCTCTAAATGTACTTCAACACAAATGTGAATTGTTCTTTATACTTTAAGTCAAGAACACCTTCCCTGTTAGTTATTATGAAATCTAATCACGTCTGCAGGGCAGTGACACATGGAAGTCACGGGCATGGCATATTCTCTTTGACGGTGTTTACATGGACAAGTCATGACAGTTTCCCTCACGATGTTTTGGCCATACTTCGCAGGAACTGCGTTTCCATGTAGTTATGATTTAGGACGACAAATCGGGCGGTGACAATGCAAATTACTGCAGTCATAGTGATTTAGGGAGGGGATATTTAAATGTCCCTGTCTGCATACTAATTAGGGAAAGAACGACTTTTAATATCGTGAGGAGAGCTTGCATGCGTTGCAATGAAGATAAAAACTTTTAACAAGATACATGAATTCACGTGTTGTCGCGCACATTCTGAATTACGCTGCACATTAACTACTTGTTTGTCTGGTTACCTTTCCAACACACACACACACACACACACACAATTATATAAAATATAATTTCTACAAGTTTTTACTTTGTCTTTCATTTTAATACTGATGGTGTTTAAAAAGTACCAGTGGTTGTAGGTATGAGTATAACCGCGGCGGTTCTAGTGTTGAAGTAGTCCATAAACGTACAGTGTGTGTGTGTGTGTGTGTGTGTGTGTGTTGTACGGCCTTTCTGCTGGAGATTACGTGAGATTAAATCAGAAAAACGGGACCTTGACTGCTGAAACCTCGTGAGCCACAAGCACGATTACTGTTCCGGTTTACATGGCTTTTTACAGCAATTTTTATTGTGAGAAAGCGATTGACCCTGACTTTAAAGTCGTGCTGACCAAAGGACGTTCGTTTACTGTTTTGCGTGACAACGTCACAGATTCGCGTGATTTTCACGTGCATGTAAACCCAGCCTTTGTTTACCAAGTAAAAGGTCTCCGAGCTAATAGTCAAGTAATGGTGTGTTGTTTGAGCTTGCTCATTAAACATTAAGGCTTTTGTCACAGGTAAAGACTGTGCAAGCTAGCCAAAATATGACATTTGTCATATTCGTTCTTTAATATAACAGTAAATGACCACGGAGATGAACAACATAATTCTTAACTACTTCTTCCTCTCCTCCTACTATTACTACTAATAATATTAGTATATACGTTTGATCCAAAATCAATCTGTGTGTTTAAGCTTGTGCAGATACAGCCAATGTGCATTTAAATGCAACTCCTCTCAGTAACTGAAAGACTTCTGTCAGTAACAACAAGTAATTGTCTCCTGACTTATCAACTTTAAGTCACATCACTATAAAGGTCCTGGTTACAAAGCATCTGTATTCGGAGACTGAGCTATTTTAAGCAGAGCTCAATGTGGATATCTGAGTGCTGCAAGTCAATCACATGGTAAATTAAACTAGAATAGAATCAGTTGATCCATAAATGATCAGGTTACAGAGAGCCACATCAGTCTCAGCAAATTATGTATGTTGTTCTTGTTCAAGCATTAGCAGCACATTCTATATTCCAGTAGTTATTTCACTGAAAAACGATATTTGCAATTCAATTGCATCCTCAACGGTTTACCTTTTCAATAAAATTTGCCACTGTAGTCATGCATTTTCTAAGAAAGAACAATGATAAGAAGTTATCTACTTAAAGAAAAGTAAAATCCATATTTAGTGCACAGAACTTTTTTTTTTTTTTTTTTTACACAAACGTCGGTGAACAAGGCTTATAGCAGAAAAGGTTGAGTACTTCATTTCTTTTACAGTAGCTTTCCATTTATGGAAGGATTTCCAAGAGAAAGAAAAAAAATTCTAACACAATTCAGCATGGTAATGCATCCCCCCAACTTCACAGAGAATTCTGTAAATCCATATAGGGCCCCATTATATCCCTCAGTACTGTCTAATATACTAAACAAAGTAAAATCCCCTCTGCAATCTTCAATGTTGTTTTATACTTCTTAATATTTTCTCCCTTTAGAAACTACAAGCGTTGTACTGTACAACACAAGGTAGAGGTAAACAACCTAAAAATATAAAGTCTACCCCCGTGTCTGGCCCAAAAAGATTAGCAGGTTCCTTCACCTTTACAAAAACAACAAAAGAACCCCTAGTATGCATTATGTAACTGGTATAGGAGGAATAACAAATCTGACATTTGAGAAGTACAGGTGCTTTTGTTTGGGCTTCCTGTTTTACAAATGGAACTCATGGTACAAATAAGATTATTTTCTCATAAATGTGATGACCTCACTAAGGTCGCTTTTAAAGAAGAGCAGTGTTCTGACATCACTGCAGCTACCAGAGCAGATTTCTCAATTGTCTAGACTGTAGCCGCAGTGTTTGAATGGTTTTGCTTATTACTTAGCTTTTTAAAGAAAACAAATGGAGTGTTTTAGTCACTGATCACTGACATAATTGAGTTTAACATTCTTTTCCGAAAAAAAAGAATGTTAAATTGAGGTCAAATTATCTCTCCAGTCAGGCAATCAATATGTGAAACGAGGAAAGAAATGCTGCCAGAATATTTTAGAGGTGAATTAAATGAGTAAAAACAGGAGATGCATGGTTCTTTAAAATACTCTGTACTGTTAGACACATGTTCTTTTTAATGAGACACATTTACCACTACTGAAAATGGCACAGTGAGTTTTAACAGTAGGGGTTCTAAAACATATTTCATATGGCCAAAGTGTTGGATTTGCAATGGTTTTGTGCAGATAATGTTAAAATCTTCCTTCCACAGGTTTGGGATTTCCCCACGGATAGATGAATTTGTATCATCCATTCAGGACCATTACATATGCTATTCATTTCACTAGTAATTTCTATACTCGTTTTCAAAACTGTGCTTTACTGTTAAAACTGCAGTGTTTGTACTTCAAACACTAGGTGGCGCTGTTGTGTCTTAAAGCTCCAGGTTCCCACATTCATGTTTGATTTTACACTAACACCTATTCTCTTGCTGTCTGCATTCTTCCATAGTTTAGCGTTCTGTGAACTCGACTTATTCAGGACCTTGCTGTCCAGTTTGTTGATGTCCACCTAAGTAATCCCAAGGTCCGTTTCCCTGCTAATCCCTCATGTGTTTGCCATTCTCCACAGAGCAGCTAGATTGTTCTGGATGAAGTGCTGCGTGCACCCCTAGTTCAGATAAAATGTACATAGAAAACTGTGGTGATATAAGGGAACGACATGCTGGATGACTTGGCAGGAATAGGGCATTTTACACCTTAACATTAATTACAACAGAACTGTTAACGCTTTTTTTATTTAATAGCCTATTTGTAAGTCAGATCAGGCTTTCTGACATTGTGCTCGCCAAATTCACATCCGATTTGGAGATTCTGTTTTCCCAGGGTGCCGACACCATGCTACTCTCCAGATCATAATAACATGAGGTTACTATTATCGGCTGTGGAAGCACGACAGGTGGGTCATGTGAGAGGTCAGTAGTTTTGTTCTGAGGGCCAGACACATGGTTTTCATTATTTTTTATAGAAACAGCAGCACACTCTGCAAAAACAATAGCATGTGGCTCCAACTGCCACTGTTTATGTTAATAAGCTGGAATCTGCTTAATAATTGGCTTGCCATTCATTGCTTATTGCTAAACAAAACTGCAAATATGTAGGCAAAGGTTATTTGGGCAAGACACCATAGATTATTCTAAAAGGATCCTGATAAGGATCGGGTTGGATACGAATGTAATTTATATTGGAATAAATGTAAACCTGCATGTTACCTTGAATAAGTACAGTAGGATACCTCCTGCTTGTTTTTTTTTTTTTTTTTTGAATGCCAGAACCTTCATAGCTAAAGCTTGAGCCTAATAGCTAAGGCATGTAAATAGTTTTGACATGAAAAACTTTGTGAAGTACAACTTGACCAAACAGAAGTGGTTTCAGACAGAGTGTGTTTAGGCTAAAAAAAATTTAAAATATTCCAGGGGTGATATATGCCAAATGTATTCAAAGCTAACCTTTGTTAAAATGTTTTACATTTCGTAACTACAGCCATTTATTTTCATTCCGGCTATAATTTAAAACTAGTAGCGGACATTTCCAGTCAACTCAAAAGGATTCAAGAAAGGTAACCTTTACATAAACTGGAAAATTACACCTTTTGTAACTGTATTGTCCTTTCTGAGATTCAGTCACTTGGAGGGAAAAATAAGTAGCTTTTTGCCATAACATTTCTGTATATGGAATTTCAGCTCTTTATTAATACCTTTTAGTTTGCAAAAACATATTGGCGTATATGAAAAGGAGTAATAGTTAGGTTAGGTGCTGACATTTTGAGGAGGAAGCCAGTTGTGAAACACAGAAGCCAGGCTGTCTATGCCAGGTGTTAAGAGTAGTTTTATAAATGCTTGACAAAGGTCAGTATCGCATGACATTTTTATGGTCTGACCAAGTCACTATTGCAAATAGAAAGAGAAATGAAGAATAATCTTTATCTGAAATAAATATTTTTGGTTTTGTTTTTGTTAAATAGAGAGCAAGTACTTTGAAGTTTTGAAAAAGGCATAAAACTTTGTAAGTCATTAGATAATCAGAGGTAAATTTACATCAGCTAAATTTAAAATGTTTAATAAAATCTTCTGTGAAGAGATTGTCAGTTTGTGTTTTCGTACAAGCATGCACAGTCACAAATTAATATACCAGTTGTGCCACGTATGTCCTTTTTATGCATTTTCTATGTCCTTTTGACATTGCAAATGGCATTTGGACATTAAGTGTGTTACAATTATTATTTAACACCTACAAACACATAAATGGGACGGGGATGTTACACAAGGTTTAATTCACAGAAACTAGGGACTTATTACAGAAGTCTTGAAATGAGGACTGGGGTAAATGCACAGTATGTTAAGATACCTGTAAAATCACTGCAGGGTTTACAGTTAGCCCTTGAGTCACGCATGGTAGACAGCCCATCTAACACTGAACTCTAGCCTATTGAGAAGCATGGTAACACACATCACCAATAAGACAGGTTAATATTTCTGTACACGCTATATGGCATATAAAAGACGCAAATGTCTAAATGCAGGCACAGTATGATCAAATCTAGACAACAAGTAATGGATCCAGAAAGCTTTGATGAATACTTAACACAAAAGACGCACACACCCTGACAGCACCTGAATAGATTTTTTTAAAAAAACAGGAAAAGGATGATACTACTTAGCAAAGCTATCCTAAAACATAACATTTTTTTCCTGGCATCTTTTATATTCTCACTTGCTGTCAGCAGAACTCCATCAATGGCTTTCAAGTTCTTAGCAAGCAGATATACAGACACACTACAAAAGCTTTTGCCATAATAATGACTCAAGCTCCCTGATCAAACATTCACAAAATCAAGGACTGAAAAGTGAGAGCTCGTCAGTGACCTTTGATAATAAAAACACCTATTTATCTAGCTGTACCAACCCCATGACTCTCATTACTTTCTATGAAGCAGATACTTCCAAAGCTAAATTTGGAAGCTACACAACTTTTAAGTCTAATGTTTTATGGACCATACCATGCATTGCTAAAGCTGCAGAACTAAAGCAAATCCACTAATTATTTTTATGATGAGTATTTTTTTCCACAGAATTATATGCACATGTATCGTGTGTCTCTGTTGTTGCAGCATTTCAATTTAAAGTGTTTTCTTCTTTAAAATATAAATACATTTTTCCTTATTACTAATGAATGATGGTTTGGATAGGGGGTTTATTTCATTTCAATTTGATGATTTGTTGTGTTTTTGGATTTAAAGTGGAATATTCAGATTTTCCAAACTTCTTACCTGGTGTTTATTCTTGCTGTGATTAACATTGGCCGGCACAAGCTTTTAAGAAAATGGGCCCGATTCTAGAATGCCAATGTTTTGGCAAAGCTGTAGCTCTTTGCCATGTGGGATACATTTATTTATAACTTGATTCAAGATTCTTTAAAATACCAAACAAGGGAGAGAGGTTGTATTCTTTTAAATCTGGGATGGCGCGGGCGGGTGGTGCCGTCTTACAATGCAAGTGCTTAAACATAGTAGTTTTTGATTTGTTTGTGGTTTGCACTTAGAGAGCTGGGGCTGGTGGAGAGCCTTTAGTCTAGTCCATTTATCAATAAACAAAGAGTGACTGGGAAGCAGGGTCTGTTTTAAAATGCCATTAACATTATTAGCTTGAACACTTGGCATCACAGTTTAAGCAGTGTCTTAAGCTGTAACTGCTTTAAACCTTGCATTAACTAAAGATATCTTGTACAATTATAAACTAAATGACAAGACATGTACAAATTTAACAATTCTGATAAATGTTTTATTAACCAAGTAATTAGTGCACTAGCTAGTATGTGTACTGTTTTATCAAAACTACAACATAGAATGATCACAAGCCTGCACTTCTTCCTAAGACCCTGGCTCAGGCTTCAGCCTTGCTGTCTTTAAAATGTCTTTATGTCGATGCCATTATAAAAGATAGCATGAAACAAAGGCCACGTTTAGTGCAAGAAAAAATATTTCAGCTAAACTACTGTCATAATTTCAGCAACAGCATTTTTCCCTTCACGTGTCCTTTTTCACTTTAATGTGCTTTTGGCATTGCCTGTTACAAGTTTCCACACAAAACTGTAGGGAATCCAATTTCTGCTTAATATTTCACAGCTTTTCCATATAATTTTGAATCCTGTTTTCAGGACCTCATGTGAACAGTTGTGTCACATTCAAAACAGACCCCCTTCACGCTAGCTCTTGGTTTCATTGGAGACCAAAAAATGGGACTGCTGTTCCTGTTTTAGGAAGGTATAGAATGGGACCGCACAAGTAGGCATGGTACTGCAGCATGTATGGTGGTTTTTCAAATCCATAGGAGCTGCAGATGTCATTGTTTCAGGCATTTGTTTTAAATGTTCTTTAAAACCTAACCCAATTTCCATTTCATTGTCACTGTTTTAAATTAAAGCTGTACATAAAAAAGGGAAGAGAATAGCAGCAATGAAGGGCATTTTTCTAGCCTTGGATGAAGCTGTTAATAACACTGCAGTAGAGTTGTGCTTCTCCTCTCTCCTTAATGTTCGATGCTGGTGTGATATACAAGATGTTTCTTAGAATGCAATAGCTGGCTGAAAGTTATTTAAGTGAAAGGGTCCATATATGGTCCTGTTTTCCTTCTGTAATGTCTCCAAACGTAATTGTTTAGCATGCAGTGGAGGAAAATGCGAGACAGACTTTGATCAACAACCCTGAACTCTTGAGTATCATGCTTTACAAATCTAATTATGTTTTAAAACTACTTCAATAACAAACAAATAAACTCTCTTTCTCTTATGAGTCAAAATGTCTGAAAACCCTTTCAGACCACTGAAAAAGAAGGTTGTTAGACTGAAGAAGAAGAAGAAGAAGAAGAAGAAAGGCACATTTAACTAGCGACAATTGCTAAGGCATTGATAGAATAATTAAAAAATACCTGTAGAATGTAATGAATATTCAGAAAATACACTGGTTTTAGAGGTTCAGCATAGTATTTGAACACCCCAGTCCAAACTGTCTCAAACATACTGCTATTGCGCAAATAGTCTGATCAGTAATTAAGGAAACATTCTTAAGACACTACTGTATGACTACCGTCTAATACCAGATCTTAACTGACTTTTGTTTGGATTGTGATCAATTTGCTTAGGAAACCAGAATGACAAACCGAACATTATTAATATATAGGATTTGTACTAAAAAAAGATAGAAAAAAGGAAACTGATAACTTTAATGTGCAACTGACTGTGCAGTATGAAGCTTTCCATTTTAATTACTGAAATCCATTACAGTATCACCCTGCTTCCCCACACTGACTCATAAACTCCACCTTGTCTTGCTTGCAAAGGATGAAGACTGTCCAACTTCCTGGCTAATGATTTAAACCTGACAAGCCTTTCCTTTTCAATTTAGATCTCCAAAAGAAACACAAGCCCTTTTTCTTGAGAATTTAGCCCAGGTTGCTTTTTTCTCTCATCCGCTGCAGCTACTGTATCGCTTTAATCTTGAAGATTTTCAATAGACAGTATCAACACTAACCTATGACTGCCCTGTCAAGCAATCGTTGATGTCACAGCATAATAAATCCTGAAAGAACAGCACCAATACTTAATGTAACACGAAACCAGGGCCCTGCAGAGGGTCTGTCTGCTGTCAGGAACAGTTTTGCTGCTGCTATCTGGAGCTGACAAGAGCAGAACTAGCAGGGTAGCAGCCTCCTCACCAATATAGCTGTTTAAGAATGAACACTTTGTGTTCCATGTATGCAACAATACTATCTTCATTTACTGACATAAAATTGCAGTACTGGTGAATTCCTAAGATATTATACCGATTTTATTTTACTAAAAGATAACATCTTTTAGTAAAATAAAAAAACACATACAGTATCTATCTATCTATCTATCTATCTATCTATCTATCTATCTAGAATAAAAAATATTAGGACTCGTTTAGACAAGATGGAGGGTCAGATAAAGAGGGTTCTACTGTATTGTGCTAGTATTTAAAATACATTTTCAAAATTTACTTCTATGTAGTTGTAAATCTGAGTGACAAATCATGTTATATCAATTAGTGACCCTGAGTCATTTATATATGCAATAAAGTTTTTGATTTATCATATAGTGACACATTTGCAATGAAGAAAAAAAAGAATTCAGTGCATACTAGGATCACTGAGATCATCATCACGAACCAAGAATTGCAAGCCTCTATGTTTCAGCTGCTGTCTGAGACGCTTGTGTTGTCTTGACAAATATCGAAGAGGAGCAAAAACATTGTAGATTGGCTTATTAAATCACAACTTTGCAGCATAGTTCCAAAGCTCAAATCAGATTAGGCGTGCAGTTCAAGTGAATCTTTCATCGTCGTTTTCATGCACAGGCTCCAGCTGCAAAGGTTACACAACCAACTGGTTCCAAACAAAATAAATATTACCTGTCCATCGAACACCAGAAAACAATGTCATTAACTACACTCACTCTGGAGATCCATTCAGATTCACTGGGGCAGCAGTGTGGAGTAGTGGTTAGGGCTCAATCCCCGGTGGGGACACTGCTGCTGTACCCTTGAGCAAGGTACTTTACCTAGATTGCTCCAGTAAAAACCCAACTGTATAAATGGGTAATTGTATGTAAAAATAATGTGATATCTTGTAACCATTGTAAGTTGCCCTGGATAAGGGCGTCTGCTAAGAAATAAATAATAATTCAAAGAGACAAACGATTCAGCTAAAAACAAACTAATGAACAGTGAATGGGTGTTATCAAAACCCGTAGCATCAGTCTTAGGTTTTATTTCAGCACTGAGATCTGGAGAGATTGTGCCATTTGTTTTAGTCACCCAAAAGAGTAGGCTGCCTTCCAAACTGCCTGTTCAGAATCCCCTTCCATATGTTTTAAATTTGAGGCTTCTCGGTAAGGATTGTTGCCATTTCCTTAAATTCCCTTTAAAGCCTGCAAGGTTATTTTTGATAGGCCATAAATAAACAATACTGGTGATTTATGAAGTACTAATGTTATTTTTGACTTTCCTACTGTATGCAATATTTAAGATGTTAAAGGGAGGGGATCCTGGTACAGATATATATGCTCTCTTGCCTTGCTAACCAGCTGACTCTAAAGTATAATAATATAGCAGTTATGAGTGAGCCCCACCTTTGCTTTTTGAACTGCCTGTACAAAATTCATTACATTTTAATACAAATGCATCAATATTATTGTTTTTTTTTTCCCCATGGTCTCTTTCTTCTATCCTTGTACTGCACAAGAACCCAGGGGAAAGGATGATCCATAAACCGTTCAAGGATCATATAGCAGATCCTATTCCATGGCCACTGAGTTAGCAGCACACAGTGGTCCATGATCATTTTCTTCTTGATCTTCCCTCACAAGTATAACTGTGCAATTCTTGCAGCACCGGGCAATCAACTCCCACAAAGCTACGCTTGCATAAGTGAAACAGTAACAGAATGTGCATAGGGGGTTGTTTTATTGTTTAGGTAATCCTAAAAATGCAACAGTTGTAATATAAATATCTTTAATTTTAGCCTGACTATCATTGATGCATTGTCAATGTTACAGAACAATAAATAATCTGTTCATATAATTACTGTAAGCCAACAAATACTTTTACGTTTCAAACTTGCATGCAAAAAAAGATTAAATGTTGCATGTGCAATAAAATTAATAATATCAGTAGAAGTAATAATAATAATAATAATAATAATAATAATAATAATAATAATAATAATAATAATAAATAGAATCTGTCATCCACTTTTTTTGTAAATGGAATACTAACAGGCAGCAGAAAAAAAAACATGTGATGCAAAAAAGCCACAATGAGGGGGTAGTCGAAGAAAAATAACTTTAACTTGAAATGGTTTTGGCTTACCGACAAGTTGTCCACAGAAGAGCGTGGACTGGCATAAACATGTGTACAAAATTATAAGTATATTTCTAGAAGTATGCAGGAGGCAGCCGCCCGCACACAGCACAGGATCCCAACAACGCTTTGCTTCAGCACTAGTACAAGCCACTGCATTTTAATTACTGCAAAGCTCCACATATATCAGCTTTGATATGGAAATACTCTCTCGTCTTCATATGCACTACAGAAATCTTTATTGGATTCATATAAAAGAAAAACAAATCCAATCCCAACACCTGATATCGCTGGTTAGAAGTACAAAAATGCTCTCCAAAGCTTTCAAAACCAGAAAATGTATACAGCTTTACACTCCTGGGGTATGATCCATAACTTACTGTTGGAATTCAAGTAAAGTGTTCCCAAGGTGTAACCTTCATTAACATATCCAGAAATCATACACAACAAATCTGAGTTTAATGAGTTTAATTACCAACGGAAAAAAGAACCATAAACCAAGTATCTGAAAAGGAAAAAAAAAGACTAATTCCAATGCTATAATAAAAGCAATGACTGTTCTAAAATATGAAACAATCTCTTCTTCCATCATGGTTAAATAATGTGCCAAAGTACATAACTATGTTAGATCCTTGTGTCCTGCAAAGTTTTTACTTTGTTTGCAGCCAGGCTGCAATTAGGGTGTGTAGTTAGGATAAGTACAGGCTAGCTGATTTGTACTGGCTGTGTGGAGAGAAAGACTTCAAATCAAGTTAAAATCTATACACTACACAAGCATTCCATTATATGGGTATTGTTTTAATTTAATGAATTCTGATGGTTCTCTGCAGCCAAATACTTAAATAGTGTGAGATGCATTAGATCAAAGTTATAGCAAAAATGGTCATACCAGCAGAAAATATCTTAACCCCAGGGCTACAGTGGCAAACTGCTGCCTTAGGTTTACATACAGTATGTCATAAAGATTGTGTTTAGTTATACCACCACATTCAGTCACTTCCACCTCTTGAGGGCAAGTTCCCACAGCCAGCAAAATTGAGTTTGACTTGTTATAAGACACCCTGTAATGGTCTGTCACAGTGTCATTGTGACTGCTCAATTCTGAACCAATCCCAGTGGAGTCAATCTCATTCTCAAGCCCTATTTAAAGAGTCCTAAGACTTGCTGATGCTCTATTCAGACATCATTTACCTCGTGATATTTATTTCCCTGGGTAAAGTTTCACAGATTACATCAGCAAAAGATAAATATTGACATACATAAAGTGTGTTAGTCTCGCAGTGAAGACATTAGTAAGAACACTTCTATTGACAAATACTTTTAAAAAGGGTCCATTGCATCACTTCGACTGAGAAACAGAAAACTAATCGCACTATCAATACTAACCACCTCCCTGTGATTCTGTCAGGCTCGTCCCACTACCGACTCTCAAGCAGATACCTCAGTGGTATCAAAGAGTATATTATCCTGTATATTAACTCAACGGAAGGAACACTGCTTTTTAACTAGCATATGTAGGAAAGTTATCCTGGTAAAAAACATTTAGGATCTGCGACTTTGAATATTCATGCATTAATTTGGATCACTAGAATCACAATACTGTGAACTGTAAAACTATTTTACAAAGAAGCGTCTGACATCTGATTGGGTCAGGGTTTATTACCTGCTGAAATTATTAACTATGGATTATGAATGTAAACAAATAAAGTTATTATCAACCGCTGGATGTGATTCACAAAGAGTGTATGGATTCAACTGGTTTAAAAAGGCGATAATGTATCAAAAACACCATTGAGAGAAAAAGCTATAGCTCAATAATAGTTTTTATTATTCTGGATAAAACCCTTTCTCAGATTTTTAACTATTTAAGTAATGTAAAACTAGTTGTGTTCCTTATAGTCCAGATTTAAAAGAAATAGCCCAAAAATAACACACATCACATGCTTGTTTATGAGCAACTTATATTTAGAAAAAAGAATCCTGAAAAAACAACTATTTTCAAAATCAAAATCGCTTTATCATAATTTGTGTATTGTTTGATGTGATCTATTGCACTTTAATTCCACAGCCACTTCTAATGTTTTATAGGCTGTTGCGTATTTGCAAATTCTAAAAGGTACTGATTTACACACTTACAATAAATGTGGACTTGCAAAATATATTTGAAAAAATCAAAAGGATAAATGTATTTGATTTATGGCAGGTAAACAGGCAGTAACCCATAACTGCAGTTTCTCTGAAATCTCAGTCACTAAGCAGGCCTGCTGCTGAACTAATTGAAAGAGAATTATTTAAACTTCATTGAATGCTTGAATTTTAGATTGATAAATGCATTCTACTGATGCCAAACAGGCACAGGATGTCCCACGAGAAGGCATTAAAATTCAATTAACTTTAAACAGACATAGAATCTACTTCACTAATCCAACTGATAATTCCCATTGCCATACATAACACATAAAATCATTATATAATTGACAAATGTTTGATAAAAAATAGAACTTTTCTTGAACACTCAAAATATATATATATATATATGATTAGGTATCTGATTTATTGGCCGTGGTTATTTTTCTGTATGATAGGGGCTTCCTCTCTTTGCACTGTGGTTGCATCTAAGGATTTTACATTTGTACTGATATGTTAAGTCCTCTGCCAAGACTGCATGATAGCAAAATATGTTCAGTGGTCAGGATCTCCTTCTGGGTTCACTGCCTCTCCCAAGGCTTTACTGGCAGTGAGATGTTTCAAATATAAAAAGTTGACATCAATCCCTGCAGACAAAAAAAACACTGTGGAAGACCTATTTGAACTACTGTTCTGTGCTTTCCATCATCATTATTTAGACCCAGGCAGGGCTTGAATTTAAGCGTGGGATCGCGGGAATCGCGCATTTTCCAAGTTGCTCCCACATATCTGCAACTTTCAGTGCAGTAAAATCCCGCAGAGATATTTGAAGACACCAAGCTACTGTATTTTCCACGCAATTTAGAATGCCTGAAACACTACAACAGTCTCAGGAAGTGGGTGTCAGTGACGAAAGCACTATGAGATGCATTCTGCGTAGTTCTGATTAAAATAAATACATTTTAAAAAAGTAGTGCTGGATATTTTAAGTGCCACGAGACTTTATTCTCTTGTATGTGATTCTAGGCTGCTATCTTTATAAGCATTACAGAAACTCAGTACACTGCAGTAAGTAAACAGTTTTGAAAAAAAATATGACATTAAGTCTATATAGGTGTTGTTTTGCAAGTGGTGACTTTCGGTTTAACTCTTAAAACTCAGCCCCATTCAATTTGGAGCGCCAGCGCACCAACAGTTACGCACATATTACACAGGTACCGTAAAAGCCACCTACCTGGTCATGGCTTGTTTAAAAGTACAGACTCAGGGCTTTCCAAAGACGTATTCAGTGTGTGTATGCGGTACTCCTAACCAGAACTACGACTGCCTGAAGTGAAGCCTCTCATCATGCGAGAGAGTTCACAGCTGAGGTTTTGTTTTGAGTCTATTGCTTTGTCGTTGTAGCCGCTAGACTGAAAGGGGCAGTATAGTTAGAAAGCTTAGAAGCTCAGCTTCCTCTCGTCCGTCCCCCCCCCCCTCCCCCCGTGTTCATTTCATATAGAGGTTCGACGGTGCATTTTTTTTGTAGCCATCTATGATTACAATATACACAACAGTGACCAAAAGCTTTTTTTTATATATATATATATATATATATATATATATATATATATATATATATATATATATATATATATCCTCATCTCTACCACATATAGTATGCCTAATCCTGTTGCAACTTACATAATATGAATGGACATTTTGTGGCTTTTCATTTGATATGTTACATGCATGCAGTACAAACTATCCAGTAGTTAAACATACATAAATGAAAACAGTGAAAAAAGGTGGAAATAGGGCTGAGTGTAGAGTTAAAAAAAAAAAAAGGAATGGAGCGCTGGTTAAAAAGAAAAGCACCTTTAGTGCTCTGTCTCACAGTGCTGAACAGCTGTAGGTCTCCTGAAAGCAGCTTATTTTAAAGCAACACCAGTGTGAATGATGATGCAGTAAAATATATATAGTTTTTTATATGCAGAAGTGCCTTTTTTTGGAATGCCCACCCTCCCATTGGCTGCAGCATAGGGGGGAAATCCCCCCAGCACACAAAAATTCAAGCCCTGCCAGGTATCTATGTAGAAATATATGGCCATTTGGATGTTTGCATGAGGCTGAAACCCAACTCGCTTATCTAATACAGTAAGACAGATTTACAACTGATATAGACATAGATATTAAAATCAATATAAAAATAGCTATGGTTCAACAGTACCTTACATCTATAGAGGTATACTGATGAGACCAAGTAACAGTTCTTGCTACTTAATAAACATAATACTGTTACGTTTTAAGTACACCAGTGACTGTGACGTATGTGCCAAAAGTAGAATATAAGACACTTGATAAATATTGTCCATCTTGAATTACATTTTTAATGCCATTTGCCTTTTTTATATATTAATTGTGTATGTAATTTTCAACTACATTCTTTAACTTTTACACTTTACTGTGTTTTTTATTTTGCTAGAACTGCATGAAGTGTTTGTAACATTGTA